>NC_057799.1:275474559-275489559 GCF_018294505.1 Triticum aestivum | reverse complement strand
TATCCCGTGAAATTCTCGAGCCAAAAGATGGATGCATATGCTGTGTTTCATTTTGCTAAATGATATCAATTAAATGGTGTATCAATTCCATAAATTGCATATAGCAATAAATAAATCAGCAAAATTCTTTCTAATATTTTAGATAGAAGAAACATTTCTTCTATCTAAAATATTAGAAAGAATGTACCCTTCTATCCAAATCCAATTTGCATCGATAAAATAAATCCAAATTCCAGTAGTAGATGAATAATTGCAAATTTGTGTGTGTACGAGATTAGAATAACTTCAAAATAACTGACATAATTTTGTATTTTTCCTGATCAGAAAAATACATGAAAAAGAAAGGAGGTAGAATTTTTTTTGGATTTATGGTTAAAGAAGAAAACAGGGGTTCTGTTGAATTTCAAGTATTCAGTTTCACCAATAAGATACGGAGACTTGCTTCACATTTGGAATTACACGAAAAAGATTTTTCATCGGAAAGGAGTCTACGAAGACTTTTGGGAAAACGTCGACGTTTGCTGGCTTATTTGGCAAAGAAAAATAGAGTACGTTATAAGAAATTAATCGGTCAGTTGAATATTCGGGAGCAGTAATTTAATCGTTCAAATTTTTTTCTTGTTTTATTATTTTTTTAGTAGTCTTATAGTAGTCTTAGATTTTTCATTTTGATGAGCCTCGCTTTGAGGAATTCATGGAATAATCCATTTTCATGGAATAATGAATTAAGGAAGAAAGGATATGAGTCTACCGCTTACAAGAAAAGATCTCATGATAGTCAATATGGGCCCTCAACACCCATCAATGCATGGTGTTCTTCGACTGATCGTTACTCTCGATGGTGAGGATGTTATTGATTGTGAACCCATATTAGGCTATTTACACAGAGGAATGGAAAAAATCGCGGAAAACCGAACTATTATACAATACTTACCTTATGTAACAAGGTGGGATTATTTAGCTACTATGTTTACAGAAGCAATAACAGTAAATGCACCAGAATTCTTGGAGAATATTCAAATACCACAAAGAGCCAGCTATATTAGGGTAATTATGTTAGAATTAAGCCGCATAGCTTCTCACTTGCTATGGCTTGGACCTTTTATGGCGGATCTCGGCGCACAGACTCCTTTTTTCTATATTTTTAGAGAGAGAGAATTAATATATGATCTTTTTGAAGCTGCTACAGGTATGCGAATGATGCACAATTACTTTCGCATCGGAGGAGTAGCCGCCGATCTACCTTATGGATGGATCAATAAATGTTTAGATTTCTGTGATTATTTTTTACGCGGAGTTGTTGAATATCAACAACTTATTACACAGAATCCAATTTTTTTAGAGCGAGTTGAAGGAGTAGGTTTTATTAGCGGAGAAGAAGCAGTAAATTGGGGCTTATCAGGACCGATGTTACGAGCTTCTGGAATACAATGGGATCTTCGTAAAGTAGATCCTTATGAGTCTTACAACCAATTTGATTGGAAAGTCCAATGGCAAAAAGAAGGGGATTCGTTAGCTCGCTATTTAGTACGAATTGGTGAAATGAGGGAATCCATCAAAATAATTCAACAAGCTGTAGAAAAAATTCCTGGAGGACCTTATGAGAATTTAGAAGTCCGACGCTTTAAGAAAGAAAAGAATTTTGAATGGAATGATTTTGAGTATAAATTTCTTGGTAAAAAACCTTCGCCCAATTTTGAATTGTCAAGACAAGAGCTTTATGTAAGAGTAGAAGCCCCAAAAGGTGAATTAGGGATTTATCTAGTAGGAGATGATAGGCTTTTCCCCTGGAGATGGAAAATCCGTCCACCCGGGTTTATTAATTTACAAATTCTTCCTCAGCTAGTTAAAAAAATGAACTTGGCTGATATCATGACGATATTAGGTAGTATAGATATCATTATGGGGGAAGTTGATCGTTGAAATGATAATAGATAGGGTAGAGGTAGAAACTATCAATTCTTTTTCGAAATTGGAATTATTAAAAGAAGTCTATGGACTGATATCGACTCTACCCATTTTGACCCTCCTTTTGGGAATAACAATAGAGGTACTCGTAATTGTGTGGTTAGAAAGAGAAATATCTGCGTCGATACAACAACGTATTGGTCCTGAATATGCTGGCCCCCTGGGCCTGCTTCAAGCTATAGCAGATGGGACTAAGCTACTTTTTAAAGAAGATATTCTGCCATCCCGAGGAGATATTTCTTTATTTAGCATTGGGCCCTCTATAGCAGTCATATCAGTTTTATTAAGTTTTTTAGTTATCCCTTTGGGATATCATTTTGTTTTAGCCGATCTTAGTATTGGTGTTTTTTATGGATTGCCATTTCAAGTATAGCTCCTATTGGTCTTCTTATGGCAGGATATAGCTCAAATAATAAATATTCTTTTTCAGGCGGTCTACGAGCTGCTGCTCAATCCATTAGTTATGAAATACCATTAACTTTTTGTGTGCTAGCAATATCTCTACGTGTGATTCATTAAAATAGATCTTTTTCCTATAAAATCCATTAACTATTTATATTCCTTTTCTTATTTAGTATTTGTGTTGGTAAGTTAAACTAGATAGCTATATGAGTGAAACAAAACAGCTTATAAATTTGTAGTAAAAAGAAAAAATCTCATTTCCTACGTACAAGAAAAAAGTGGAAGTAAACATAAGCAGTGTAAACTCTTTATCCCAAGGTTGATATTTTTTAATTAGTCATCATATCTTGAAGCGGCCAAGAATAAAGGATTCACGATATGGAATTCCATTACTAGAATACTCCTAGTTATTACTATAACTTAATAATCCATAAGAAGAATCCACCAAAAGTTAGTGAATGGTTAGGAACACTAAAGTACATAAAGGATTAGTAATGGAAAATCTAAAACATTAGAGATTTTTGCCCATAAAAGGAATCATAATAAGGACTTGCAATTTGTAGAAATTATCAAGTAGTACTTTCTTCGGATTCCGATCCAGAGTATGTTCCCATTCACTTGTTAAGGAAATGGCTATCAAGAACGAATTAACCCTTTATCCATTTTTTTCTTTTTGAATACCCCCTCCCTGGGGAAAGAACAATAGTAAAAAAGATATGGAGTGCACTAGATTTTTTTTTCATTATCCTTCCTCTATCCATATTCATGCAGAATTGCTCATGAACTAATACCCAACTCTTTCCATTTATTAATTGAATTCCTATAACAAGTAACAAGTGTTTTATTCCAAGATTAAGTTATTACTGAACAAAGAAAAAATTTCATTATATTATAAAGGATGAGATCAATTCGGAAGCGCTTTTTCTTATTCTAGCAGACGGAATTCCTTTGGTCTAATTTAGGACTTTCAAATCTATTTATTTTATTTTATCTAATTCTATCTACGCCCCAGGGGCTAGGAACAAAACAGTCCTTTCCTTTTTCTGATCATAGAGAAGCCGTATGAAGCTAAGGTTTCATGTACGGTTTTGAAATAGCGGTGGGAACTGTGATGTTATCATCGACTATGATTATCTAACAGTTCAAGTACAGTTGATATAGTTGAAGCACAGTCAAAATACGGTTTTTTTTGATGGAATATTTGGCGTCAGCCTATAGGTTTTCTGGTTTTTTTAATTTCTTCTTTGGCAGAATGTGAAAGATTACCCTTTGATTTACCAGAAGCGGAGGAAGAATTAGTAGCAGGTTACCAAACTGAATATTCCGGTATCTAATATGGTTTATTTTATCTTGTTTCTTACCTAAATTTATTAGTTTCTTCTTTATTTGTAACAGTTCTCTACTTGGGCGGGTGGAATTTATCTATTCCCTATATATCCTTTTTTGATTTTTTTCCAAATGAATAAAGCAGTTGGAATTTTGGAAATGACAATGGGTATATTTATTACATTAACTAAAGCTTATTTATTTCTCTTCATTTCTATCACAATAAGATGGACTTTACCGAGGATGAGAATGGATCAGTTATTAAATCTTGGATGGAAATTTCTTTTACCTATTTCCCTGGGCAATCTCTTATTAACAACCTCTTCTCAACTTGTTTCACTATAAATAAGATAATACAATAATAGTAAGAATATTTTCAACACAAAAGCTCTCTCAAACAAGAGAAAGAAACATATCTTTTTCATAGATATTTAGAATGAATATGTTCCCTATGGTAACTGGGTTCATGAGTTATGGTCAACAAACAATACGTGCTACAAGGTACATAGGTCAAAGTTTCATAACTACCTTATCCCACACAAATCGTTTACCTATAACGATTCACTACCCTTATGAAAAATCAATTACACCAGAGCGTTTCCGAGGGCGAATCCACTTTGAATTTGATAAATGTATTGCTTGTGAAGTATGTGTTCGCGTATGTCCGATAGATTTACCCGTTGTTGATTGGAGATTTGAAAAGGATATTAAAAGAAAACAATTGCTTAATTATAGTATTGATTTCGAAATTTGTATATTTTGTGGCAATTGTGTTGAGTACTGGCCAACAAGCTGTTTATCAATGACTGAAGAATATGAACTTTCTACCTATGATCGTCATGAATTGAATTACAATCAAATTGCTTTAAGTCGGTTACCAATCTCCATAATGGGAGATTACACAATTCAAACAATTAGGAATTCGTCTGAAAGTAAAATAAACAAAGAAAAATCTTCGAATTCAAGAACGATTACTGATTACTAAACTTTGATTTTGTCTTTTTGTTATAAAAATCTAATAATTCTTTATTAAACTTTAAAATTAAACTATAAAGAAAACTACTACTTATTGGAAATTATTTCTTATTTTAAATCAGACTAGATTTTCGTGATATAATATAATTTATAACTATACAGTTTATACACAAAAAAATACCCTAATCCTTTTTTCCTTCCTTGAATCCTTTAGTTTTAGTCAGTTCATTTTATACTATTAATTTCTTTTTATCCATAATGGATTTACCTGGACCAATACATGAGATTCTTATGCTATTTGGGGGATTTGTTCTTCTACTAGGGGGTCTAGGAGTAGTATTACTTACCAACCCCATTGATTCTGCCTTTTCGCTGGGATTAGTTCTTGTTTGTATATCCTTATTCTATTTTTTATTAAATTCCTACTTTGTGCCTGGGTTAATTCTTTTACAGACGTCTTTTTTTAGGCGGTCGACATCCATTATGCGGCATAGGTGTTACATCGCGTATACAACTTAATCGCACACCACTTTTAGCAATGGCTCGTAATGCGGCATCTCTTCCACTACTAGCGCCCTTTACCATAACTTCTGCTCGTTGCAAACCTACTGTACGAATAGCATCTACTGCTGTTCTTTGACCAGCATAGGGTGATGCTTTTCTTGAGCTTTTGAATCCACAAGTACCGGCCGAGGACCAAAAAACCACCCGACCTTGTGGGTCTGTAACAGTTATAATGGTATTGTTGAAACTAGCTTGAACATGAATAACCCCTTTTGTTATTCTACGTGCACTCTTCCGTAAACTAAAACGTGCATTCCTACGTAAACCAATACGCACTTTCTTACGTGAACCAATTTTTGGTATAGCTTTTGCCATATTTTATTATCTCATAAATATGAGTTAGAAATAAAAAAAAAGAAAAAAAGATACAAAGATATCCATTTCAGGGTAAAATAAACCCTTTACTTTAATTATTTTAAATGAAATTATTTTATTTGGAATTGGAACATTTCCGCGGGTACTTTTTTTTTACTTTTTAGAAAGTAAAGTTCTTTTTCGAAAGATTACCCCTGTCTTTGTTTATGCTTCAGATTAGAGCAAATGACTCTAATTCGTCCACGCCTACGAATCAGTCGACATTTTGTACAAATTTTACGAACGGAAGCTCTTATTTTCATATTTCCGTATCCTTTTTTAAACTATGAATCTAATCTTTTGGAAAAAATAAGTCTCTTCGCTTGAATTTTAGAACTTAGAATTTATTACCCTAGAAAAAAAAGAAAAACCTAATCCTTTGAATCTTTGGTATCCTTCAAATCTTCGCTATCCTTCAAATCTTCGCTATCCTTCGAGTCTTCGATACGCTTCGAATCCTTATGGGGAAGTCTATAAATTATACGTCCCTTGCTTGAATCATAACGACTTACTTCAATTTTGACCCTATCCCCCATCAGTATTCGTATAGAACTAGACCGTATCTTTCCTGAAATATAGCCTAGGATGATGGTGTCATTCTCTAGCCGAACGCGGAACATTCCATTGGGTAGGGCTTCCGTAACTAAACCTTCGAAAGTTACTTTTGCTTCTCTCGGGTTTTTTTTTCTCTCCTATTTTTTTCCTGTCATATTTTTTCCTCCTATTTTTCTATTTTTATTTTAAAAATAGGAAGGGCGAGATAGAATTCGAGCACTATAGGCGGGGCGATTACCATATATAACATAAGACTTCTCCCCCAATTCTGTTTAGTCGAGCTTCTCGATCTGTCATTATTCCTCGAGAAGTAGAAAGAATAGCAATTCCCATTCCACCCAAAACTTTAGGAATTCCTTGATAGTTGGTATAAATTCGTAAGCCGGGTCGGCTGATACGCTTTAAAAAGGTTCTTGTTCTATATATTCCTTTTCTAGTCTTTCTCTTTTGATGTCGCAAAGTTGAAACCAAGAAATATCTGTTACGTTCCTGATGTTTCCGAACACTTTCAATAAAACCCTCTCGTAGAAGTATTTTAACAATGTTTTCGGTAATATTTGTAGATACTACTCGAACTGTTCCTTTTTTATTCATGTCCGCATTTCTTATAGAGGTTAGTAAATCAGCAATAGTGTCATTGCCCATAAGACTCTAATTCTAGGTTCCTCCTAATTTTTCTATAATCAACATGTTTTCTTTTTTTTCATTTTGGATTTTAAAACATATACGTAAAACACAATCTACTAAATTAATTCTTTGGTCTCAATTTCGCCTACTAGTATTTATAATACTTCAGGAGCTAATGAAACTATTTTGGTAAAATTCAATTCTCTCAATTCCTCGGCAATCGCACCAAAAACTCGAGTTCCTTTTGGATTGCCTTTTTGATCAATTATAACCGCAGCATTGTCATCATAGCGGATTATTATACCGTCTTCGCATTTGAACTCTTTACATGTACGTACAATTACAGCTCGAATTACTTCGGATCTTTGTAGAGGCATTTGGGGCAATGCGTCTTTGATTACAGCAACAATAACATCACCAATACGAGCATATCGCTGATTACCAGCACCTCCTATGACTCGAATACACATCAATTTTCGAGCTCCACTATTATCTGCTACATTTAAAAGGGTTTGAGGTTGAATCATATTATTTTTATTTTGATTTCAATTTGTTATTTCAATGCAAAAGGACGAAAGAAATATTGTCTTTCCAGAAAGAAAAACCGGGCATTTTTTTTTATCTTCCATACCCGTTTTAGGGTTCTATATCTCTAATCGAATAAATTGACTTCGTATGGGCATTTTACTAGCAGCTATGGAGATAGCTGCTCTAGCTACAGTTTCAGATACTCCCCCCATTTCATAAAGTATACGACCAGGTTTAACAACGGATACCCAATATTCGGGGGACCCCTTTCCCGAGCCCATACGTGTTTCCGTGGGTCTTAGTGTAACCGGTTTGTCGGGAAATATACGTACCCATATTTTTCCACCACGACGTGCATATCGTGTTATTGCTCTTCGTCCTGCTTCTATCTGTCTTGCCGTGATCCAAGCGGGTTCAAGTGCTTGAAGAGCATATCTACCAAAACAAATACGATTGCCTCGGCAGGATTTTCCTTTCATTCTTCCTCTATGTTGTTTGCGAAATCTGGTTCTTTTGGGGTTATAGTCGATGGTTCTCTTTCTTAGTTCCATCTCTACTGCAAAACTGGACATGAGAGTTTCTTCTCATCCAGCTCCTCGCGAATGGAATGAGAAAGCATGTAAATTTCTCTAATTCATAATATTCAAAAATATTACGGTACGGATAGATACACATTAATAGATAATAGAAAAAGTTCAGTTTTTTTATATTGAATTTGTTAAAACAGAAAATATAATATATAGTCAAAAAAGAAGATCTAGAATATATCCAGATGTGTGTGTATATTTATCTAAATTCTATATTTATAGATAATGTAATCCTTCTTAAAAAGTCCTTATTTTTACTCTTATTGAATCGCGGTAAAGTATTCTAATTCAATAAGAATTTGCGGGCGAATATTTGCTCTTTCCTGTCTTATTTGTTAATTTATAAACTTACCAAATAAGACAATTTTTTTGGTTTGTTCCGCCATCCCACCCAATGAAGTGTTAGGATTCTTTTCAATAAAATCCTATGGAATCATAGGTTCTGTCGTTCCCACTGCTTCTCGTTGAATGGTTAGGTCTGAATCCTGCAACGGAGCTTCCAAAAAATTTCTTTTCGAGTTAATTTTCTCAGTTTTATTAACCCGGGCGGCTCTTTATTATTGCTTTAAATTTGTAGTTCTTGTTTCAAGTTACAATTTTTAATTCTCTATTATTTTTATTATATTGATGCTTTATCACATTGCCTTTTATGATGTAATTCATAGACCATACATAGTGGAATCCTATATCTTATTTATTTCCTCTTCCTTCTTTCTCTCATCCCTCCCTTTATCCACATCCCTTTAGTTTTGCTTCACAACCTAGAATCCCTTTTCTTTTTTAGAGAAAAAATTGTAGTTGCTACAACTATATGACACATCTAATCATTTATGATAGAGGTATTTATTCATATAGTGACTGTTTCTTAGTTAGGATCTCGACAATACGAAGTAGTAGGTTGGTTATTAGTTAATTTTCTATAATTACTAAGTTTTTTTCTTAAAAAAAAGAAAAAAATAACGAGTCACACATAAGCATAGCAATTATATTAAATGATTTATCAATTTTCATTAAATCTTATAGAAAGAGGTATAATTTCTTCTTTTGCAGGGATTTCAGGAAAAGAGTCTCTTGTCATTTTTTATTCTATCAATGGACAGAATCCGAAGACAAGATTACTTATTCTTCGTCTACGAATATCCAAATTTTTACACCTAATACTCCATAGATAGTCCGAATTGGATAGCAGCAATAATCAATTTTAGCGCGAATTGTTTGGAGGGGAAGTCTACCCTTTTTAATAGATTCGGCGCGTGCAATTTCTTTTCCTCCGAGACGACCCGCAATTTTTACTTTTACTCCCCTTATATCTGCTTTTTTAGTTAATTCAATGGCTTTTTTCATTGCCTTTCGGAATGAAACTCTATTTTTTAATTGGAAAGCTATATATTCTGCAAGAATGTTAGGCTGTCTATAAGGTTCTTTCACTTTTTCGATAGAAATATTAAATCTCTGGTTTACAGAGTTAATTTCCTTTTGTAGATCTTTCTCTAATTCTTCGATTGCTCCTTTTTTCTATAATAAATTTGGGAATCCAATATGGATTATGACGTGGATCGTATCGATTTATTTTTGGATTTCTATATGTGTAATTACTTCGGAACTTGAACCTGAGTCCATTTTTCTATTATGTGTAATTACTTCGGAACTTGAGTCTGATTCTATTTTTCTATTCGAGCCCTTTTTCCTATTCTTTTGTATATAGTTCTTGATACAATCCCTTATTTTTTTTATCTTCCTGTAGACCTTCAGAATAATTTTTTGGTTGTGCGAACCAAAAGGAATGGTGTTTTTGGGTTGTACCAAGTCTGAAACCGAGTGGATTTATTTTTTGTCCCATATTTTTCTATTCTATATTTTTTTACTGGGAATCGAAATCTTAGATGGATCTAAAGGTTATTTAGATTTCTTTACTATATTTAGTACAATTGTTATATGACACATGCTTTTTTTATGGGGAAACTACGTCCTCGAGCTCGAGGTCTGAATTTCTTCATAATAGTACTCCTACTGACTTCGGCTTTAGTAATAAATAAATTCGCTTTGTCGAAATCCCTATAATGAGTAGCATTTGCGGCTGCCGAATAAACCAACTTTAAGATGGGATAAGATGCTCGATAGGGCATGAGGTTCAGTATCATAACAGTTTCCTCGTAGTAACGCCAGCGAATCTCGTCAAGAACTCTTTGTGCTTTGAAAACAGACATAGGGATACGTTTTTGTGCTTTGAAAACTCTCTCGAACTTAAGTAGACGATCGGTTGGAACTTTCCTTGCGAGTTTCCTTAGCCCTCTTTTCTTCTTCTTTATCCTAGGGATATACTTTACTAGTTTGAAACTTGTCATAAATAAGGTTATTCCCCGCCTACCTTTACTTTATTTTGAATCTTTTTTTTCTTCTTAATCTTTCTATTCAGAATTCAGTTAACGACGAGATTTAGTATCCTTTCTTGCATTTTCATAACTCGTGAAATGCCGAGTAGGCACGAATTCCCCCAATTTGCGACCTACCATAGGATTTGTTATGTAAATAGGTATATGTTCCTTTCCATTATGAATCGCGATTGTATGGCCAACCATTGTGGGTAGAATGCTAGATGCCCGGGACCACGTTACTATTGTTTCTTTCTCCTCCTTCATATTGACCTTTTCTATCTTTGCCAATAAATGATGAGCTACAAAAGGATTCGTTTTTTTTCGTGTCACAGCTGATTACTCCTTTTTTCCTTTTTAAAGAGTGGCATTCTATGTCCAATATCTCCATCGAAGTACGGAGGTCAGAATAAATAGAATAATGATCAATGGAAAAAAGAAAAAAATCCTTTAGCTGGATAAGGGGCGGATGTAGCCAAGTGGATCAAGGCAGTGGATTGTGAATCCACCATGCGCGGGTTCAATTCCCGTCGTTCGCCCATCGCATTATTGCAAATTCCAAAAATGCAATTTTCCATATTCCTAGTTACGTATTTACTTACGGCGACGAAGAATAAAACTATCGCTATATTTTTTCCTTTTCCTAGTTCTTCTTCCAAGCGCAGGATAACCCCAAGGGGTTGTGGGTTTTTTTCTACCAATGGGAGCTTTCCCTTCACCGCCCCCATGGGGGTGGTCCACAGGGTTCATAACTACCCCTCTTACTATGGGGCGTTTACCTAGCCAACACTTAGATCCGGCTCTACCCAAACTTTTTTGGTTCACCCCAACATTACCCACTTGTCCGACTGTTGCTAAGCAGTTTTGGGATACTAAACGGACCTCCCCAGATGGTAATCTTAAAGTGGCCGATTTACCCTCTTTTGCAATGAGTTTCGCTACAGCACCTGCTGCTCTAGCTAATTGCCCACCCCTTCCACGTGTGATTTCTATGTTATGCATGGTCGTGCCTAAGGGCATATCGGTTGAAGTAGATTCTTCTTTTCTCTCAAAAAACCCCTTCCCAAACTGTACAAGCTTCTTCCAAAGCATACGGTTTTGTAGATGTATATGACGATCTCTAGACAGATGGATCTTATATGAATCATATGATGAAGTACCACATGAGTGGATATATAGGAAAGGAATCCAAATCTGCCGAATCGCTCATGTTATGATCTTCTACATCCTAGGTCTCTGCGTTTCGTCATCTGGCTTATGTTCTTCATGTAGCATTCAGATCGAATGACTCTATGAAATTACGTCGATACTTCCACATATTATGGGTAACGTAGGAGACATCCCTATTTTCCCCCGGGGGTCTTAATTACCACTGCTTAGCTTTCAATTTGCCTATGACCATCAAATTAAATGTGAATAACCCGTCCTCCTCTCTTTGAAACAAGGGGCGCTTCCGGTTCTGTGCGTGCTTCAAACAATTTTGTCTTCTCCATATTACCATATCTCTAGAGCCAATAATTTTCTATGAGGAACTACTGAACTCAATCACTTGCTGCCGTTACTCAACAGTTTTCTGTTGTGGTCTATCCCGTAGAGGTAGTCAAATTGGATCAGCGATCGATTTCTAGGTTTCGTCGTAAACCTAATTGGTTACTTCCAATTACGTAAATCAATAGTTCAAACCGCACTCAAAGGTAGGGAATTTCCCATTGATCTAGGAACTTTTGTACCAGAAACAATAGTATCTCCAATTATAGCCCCTCTGGGATGTAAAATATATCTCTTCTCACCATCCCCATAGTGTATGAGACAAATGTATGCATTTCGATTAGGGTCGTATTCTATGGTTACGATTCTACCAGATATGTCTTTTTGATTCCGTCGAAAATCTATTTTACGGTATAGGCGCTTATGACCTCCCCCTCTATGCCTTGCGGTAATGATTCCTCTGGAATTACGACCTTTACCACAACGGTGCCGTCCATGGATCAAATTATTTCGTGGATTGGATTTCACTTGCCTGTCTACGGTTCCCTTGCGTGTGCTCGGGATAGGTGTTTTGTATAAATGTTTCGCCGTATTATTAAGTATTCTCCTTTAGTTTTTTTCTCTATCTAGAAGTGGAATAGAATAACCCGGTTGAAGGGTAATGATCATACGTCTGTAATGCATTGTATGGCCCAGAATAGGTCCTATTCTTCTACCTTTTCCAGGTAGTCGATGGCTATTCACAGCTACCACCTTAACACCAAAGAAGAGTTCGACCCAATGCTTTATTTCTGTCTTAGTGAATCCCGATTCGACATTAAAAGTATATTGATTCTTTCCCAATAAACGAAGACTTTTTTCTGTAAATACTGCGTATTTGATTCCATCTATGCTCTGAGTTCCAGTATCGATAAGAATTCGAGTTCTTATTGTTCTTATGTTATGGTATGAATATACCATACCAATTCGTTATGTATGGATGATGGATGAGATTCCATGGATAGAGAGCCAGTTCCAATAGACTTATGGAATGTTCCCGTTCGTGTGCATCCAGTAGGAATTGAACCCGCATATTTACCAATTATGAGTTGGGCGCTTTAACCATTCAGCCATGGATGCTTAACAGGGATCATCGTACATCGTAAATAACCAATTTTCATATAGAAAGACATATCATAGAAAAATGAAATCGAAAATATTCCGAGATGGCAAATATTCGGAGATGACTATGAAAACACCTCTCTGGATCCTCGAATTGAAAGAGAGATTGAGAGGGATCAAGAATCCTAATTCTCGCTATTTGGAATGGATCCAATTCTATTGAGTCTGACTCATAGTGATCATTTCTCTTTAGCAAAGAATGACCTTGGTTATCAAAGGATTGAACAACCGGGATCCATTTACTTATGATACCTAGTTGGCATTGATAACAAGGATCTAATGAATTATGAGTTTAATAGATCCTCTTTAGCAGAAAGACGTATATTCCTTGCTCATTATCAGACAATCACTTATTCCCAAACCTCGTGTGGGACTAATCGTTTTCATTTACCATCTCATGGAAAACCCTTTTCGTTCCGCTTAGCCCTATTGGGTATTTTAGTGATAGGTTCTGTAGGAACTGGACGATCCTATTTGGTCAAATACCTAACGAAAAATTACGATTTTCCTTTCATTAAGGTACGAGGGCTTCTTATTCCACAAGAACGAAAGCACCTTTTCATTCTTTCATATACTAGGGGTTTTTACTTGGAAAAGACAATGTTCCATACTAAAGGATTCGGGTCCATAACCACGAGTTCCAGTGCACTAGATCTTGTAGCACTTAGCAACGAAGCCCTATCCATTAGTATTCCACATAAGAAATCCATTCTAGAAAAAAAATACAATTAGATTAGCTCTTCATAGACAAACTTGGGGTTTGCGAGCCAAGGTAAGATCGGCTCGGGATCATGGGACCCTTTTCTATCAGATAGGAGGGGCTCTTGTACAAAATAGACTTACTAAGTAATAACCCCATAGAATCTATCTATATAAAGATAAAAAGGCAATCGTGTCAGGAAGCGGGTTTTTCTTTGGCCAAAAGGTACTTCGAACTTGGAACGAGCATGAAGAGATTAACGAGACTTCTTTCTCTTTTGAGTTTTTCTGGCGGACCTGCCGCGCAAGATCTTTGGTCTTCCCCTGGAACTGATGAAAAAAAGTGGATCGCTTCTTATGTACTCGCTCAGAATGATTCTTCTCTATCTATAGTTCATGGCCTATTAGAAGTAGAAGGTGCTCTGGTGCAATCCTTACCGACAGAAAAAGATTGCAGTCAGGTTGATAATAGTCGAGTGACATTACTTTGTCGGTCCGAACTAAGGAATCTGTTAGAAATGTTTTGAAATGGATATTGTTCTCTCTTTGATCAGGGATTGCTATATGAAAAGAAGTGGAGTTTGAAAAAGGGAACGGAATGCTCAAACCCTTGGGACAATCTATTTGATTGCAGGGTTTTGTTCCGAAGCAAAGATATCCGCGGAGGCCGGTTCGTTCGTCCTATTCTAATATTCAGGACCAAGAGGTACTGGATTCTCTTTCGGATAGGCCCTGAAAGGAGAAGAAAGGCTGAAATGCCAACGTACCTCTGTCTATTCTCTAATTCACCCGATCCGATAGTACCCGTTTTTGGAACGTCCAGTGCCAAAGTCACTGAATGGGTAAGTCACCAATCCAATCCCTTTGACAAATCGGATGTCATGTTAGATATCATATTCTATATATATAGAAATATCATAGATAGAATAGACATATAGAATTTTTGGTCGGCAAATTCGAAGGAATCATTGAGTGAAAAAGGAGCAAAGAATGACAAAAGACGAGACTCTACTAGTCTTCACTCTTGTGGTTTCCTCTTCCTCGGTTTCTGTTTTCTTATTCGGGATCTTGCTTTTCATGGTTGTCATCTCTGCAACTCGCGATTTTCGCGAGAGAACCAAATCCAAGTTGGTGAAGATCATGATTTGGGCTGGCACGGGGATCGTTTGATCGATTTCCTTGATTTGATCACTACTTAATGGGCGTGCGCTCAAAGGATACAAACAGGGATTCGCAAACAAAAAGGGGAATTCGTAGTCACTTTTTCCTGTCGCGTAAAAAAAAGGGTCTTTACGCGAGAGCAATAGAGGTTGCGATACATCTATCTCTTCTGAGCAACCTCTTTTGGATTCTTAAGACCACCCTTGCAGTAGGATACCATCTGCTTTGGGTTC
>NC_057799.1:275454559-275464559 GCF_018294505.1 Triticum aestivum | reverse complement strand
TAGGCTAGGTCTGCTTTCGGCCGCCCACGCAACGTGCAGGTGTGCTCAGGGCGATGGGCCCAGACCCCTGCGCGCTTAGGTTTAGACCGGCGTGCTGGCCTCTCTGTTGTGCCTAGGTGGGGCTGCGACGTGTTGATCTTCCGCGGCCGGGCATGACCCAGGAAAGTGTGTCCGGCCAAATGGGATCGAGCGTGTTGGGCTATGTGGTGCACCCCTGCAGGGAAGTTAATCTATTCGAATAGCCGTGATCTTCGGTAACAGGACGACTTGGAGTTGTACCTTGACCTTATGACAACTAGAACCGGACACTTAATAAAACACACCCTTCCCAGTGCCAGATACAACCGGTGGTCGCCCTACCTCAGGGATATGAGGAGGGGATCGCCGGGTAGGATTATGCTATGAGATGTTACTTGGAGATGCTACTTGGAGGACGTCGACCTACCCTCTTCTGCCTGTTGCAAGACGAAGGTGACCAGAAGCGTAGTCTTCGATAAGACTAGCTATCCCCCTCTTATTCTGGCATTCTGCAGTTCAGTCCACTAATATGGCCTCCTTACACATATACCCATGCATATGTAGTGTAGTTCCTTGCTTGCGAGTACTTTGGATGAGTACTCACGGTTGCTTTCTCCCCCCTTTTTTCCCCTTTCCTTTCTTTCTGGTTGTCGCAACCAGATGCTGGAGTCCAGGAGCCAGACGCCACCGTCGACGACGACCCCTACTACACTGGAGGTGCCTACTACTACGTGCTGCCCGCTGATGACGACCTGGAGTAGTTTAGGAGGATCCCAGGCAGGAGGCCTGCGCCTCTTTCGATCTGTATCCCAGTTTGTGCTAGCCTTCTTAAGGCAAACTTGTTTAACTTATGTCTGTACTCAGATATTGTTGCTTCCGCTGACTCGTCTATGATCGAGCACTTGTATTCGAGCCCTTGAGGCCCCTGGCTTGTATTATGATGCTTGTATGACTTATTTTATTTGTAGAGTTGTGTTGTGATATCTTCCCGTGAGTCCCTGATCTTGATCGTACACATTTGCGTGCATGATTAGTGTACGATTGAATCGGGGGCGTCACAAGTTGGTATCAGAGCCGACTGCCTGTAGGAATCCCCCTTCCACACTCCTTGGCCGAAGTCGAGTCTAGACATTACAAAAACTTTTACTAACTTGGCTGTGTGCCTTACGGGCCCACGTCGCCATCGGGTGGTACTAGGATCTTTTACTCCTCGACCTTTACTCTGGGACTCTGAACTCTTTTCTACTCGGGTTAAACGAATTTACTAACTCTAACATTAGGATCCCGTTACCACGTTCACCCCGAAGTTGGATAAGACATAGTTATTCTGTAGGATAGCATTTTGAATAATGCCCGTGTTGTCATTTGACTCCATTGAAACATCTTTGTTTTCAGATGGAACCCACGAGGCAGGTCGTGCGCCACACTGCGGCCATTGGTGCCTCAGGATCACCTGCTGTGCTAGCTGATATGATGACCTATCTGGGTTATCGCTGGCACCCTGAGTACACCGTCTACGAGGAGTACCAGGACTTTAACCAGGAGCAGTACCGTGCCATCGTCCACCTCTACTCTCGGGAGTATGAGTCCACTACCGTGCTACACACCGCTCATGGTGTTGGAGTGACCATCGAGATGGCAGTCCACGATGCGGCTCATGCTGCTCTGACACGTCTTCGTGGAGAGTATCAGGCATTGGACACTTCCCCTTTCAGGCACATTCCTATCGCATCTGACGTTGGTGCGGAGGGATACTACACTGCCGCCTACTCCACCGTCACCCGAGAGCCTTTCCACCACCAGCGCCTGGTTCTGCATGCTGATGGGCTGGACCGAGCTAACAGAGCTCTTCGCCACGAGTTATACACCACTCGTCAGCACCTTTACAGGGCTCTGACGCGGTTGCACCCCTTTGTCCGGTCTGGACAGCTGTCGCGTTCTGCGATCTACCCAGCCAGGACCGTGATGCCCCACGGTGTCGGATGGCCAGAGGTGGGAGGCTACTCTCCCACACTTGGTCCTCTTCTGCCACCTGAGCGTCGGGTTCTACACCAGAGTATCCGCGGCCCCCAGGCCACTGACGTGGAGGACTATCCGTTGCCTCACTACCAGCTGTCAGGTTACAGCTACCTTCACAGTACCTCCTGGGACTGATGTAGTCTTGTTCATTAGTCTTAGATGCACTCGCGAGCCTGCGTGCCGCCTATGATGACTTAATCTATGTACTGAACTCTGGGTACTGAACTCTATGTCCGACCCCTTTTGTAAGTTATGCCGACTATCTATGTGATATCTGTCGTGCTCCTTTCATTTTGCATGTTTCATCATGAATGACTCTTGTCTATGCCAATTCTCAATACTGAACTACCCCTGTTATATATTAGCAGGATGGTTAGACCAGCTGGTCGTGGTCGTGGTGGCAACTTCCCACCACCGCCTGAGTACATGGCTGGTATGATCCAACAGCTTGAGATGAATCGCCAGTTCATGGAAAACATGATGGCTCAGTTTCCTCGCCCCAATATGAACCAGCATCCAAACACAACAACTCTGCAGGATTTCATACGCCTCAACCCAAGTGTGTACCGCAGCTCAACCCAGCCGCTGGATGCTGATGACTGGCTCCGTGACATCACCTATGAGATGGAGTCTGCTGATGTAGCCCCTGCCAGCTATGTCACTTTTGCTTCCTTCTTCCTGAAGGGACCTGCAGCTCAATGGTGGGACAGCCATAGGCGTACTCTGCCAGTTGGGACAATCATCTCCTGGCCAGATTTTCAGGCTGCCTTCCGTGCCCGCTTCATTCCTCAGGGAATCATGGACAGGAAGAAGCGTGAGTTTCGCAACCTCACCCAAGGCAACAAGACTGTTGAAGCTTATCAGCGGGAGTTTCTGGACTTATCCCGCTATGCTGAAGAAGACATTGCAACTGATGCTCGCAGACAGGAGAAGTTCCGTGAAGGCCTTCAAGCTGACATCAAGCTCACACTTCTAGTGCATGACTTTGCCGATTTCGCCACCTTGGTGAACAAGGCCATCAATGTCGAGACTGGTCTGCAAGAACACCAGAG
The DNA here is from genome assembly GCF_018294505.1 of Triticum aestivum. Lineage (NCBI taxonomy): Eukaryota > Viridiplantae > Streptophyta > Magnoliopsida > Poales > Poaceae > Triticum > Triticum aestivum. Next base: position 275,461,470 of record NC_057799.1, on the reverse strand, counting down.
CTCTCAAAGGCGCAACCGTGACACGGGCTCATCTTCGGGCCCGCCCTCGCAGAAGCGTAAGATATGGATCCCGAACAGCATGTACCGTCCAAATGCACCAGCCCCAAGGCAGTCTTATGCTGCACCTCGTCTGCCGGCTGCTCCAACTAGGCAGCCGAGACTTCCAGCTCCACCACCCCAAGCTCCTGTTCCTACCCCCGAGAATGGGTTGTGCTTCAGGTGCGGACAACCAGGGCACCGTGCTAGGGAATGCAACCAGAGACAGAATCAACTGGCCCTTCCAGCAACTGGCCGTGGGAACAACCAGGCCCGCAACAACATTGCCAAGTCTTATGGCCGTGTTCATGCCAACCACATTGATCTGAATGAAGCTCAAGACCAGCCTGCTACTGTGATGGGTACACTCCTCGTAAATTCAGTACCAGCATCTGTTTTATTCGATACAGGTGCATCGCATTCATTCATGTCAGAAGATTTTGCATGCTTGCACGACATTAAATGTGAGGACATGAATGCTTCACTATTAGTGCACACCCCTGCGGGCCAATGTCGAACCTCCATGATTTGCAACGACGTCCCTGTAGAAATCGAAGGACTGGAATTCCTTGTCTCTCCCATCGTACTGAAGTCCTGTAGCATTGATCTCATTCTGGGAATGGATTGGTTAAAGGCGCATACTGCTTCTATCGTTTGCGCCACCAAGACCGTCCATCTGCTACACCCTTCTGATGAAATAATTAGCTACGATGCTCATCTGGTTCGGAATGCCGAGGCCAGACTTTATGCCTTAAACGCATTGAACGCTACACCGCTTGAGGGCATTGAAAACATTCCCGTCGTGCGTGAATTCCTAGACGTCTTTCCTGAAGAACTCCCAGGGATTCCCCCTGCTAGAGCTGTCGAATTCGTCATCGACTTGAAACCAGGCACCACTCCTATAGCCAAGCGACCCTACAAGATGCCGCCGCATGAACTCCTTGAGCTTAAGGAGGAAATCGATAATTCTCTTCGAAGTGGTTTCATTCGCCCAAGTTGCTCTCCTTGGGGAGCACCTTCTCTCTTTGTCAAGAAGAAAGATGGGACAAACCGATTGGTCCAAGACTACCGTCCTATAAATCAAGCTACCATTCAGAATAAGTATCCTCTTCCTCGGATCAATGATCTGTATGATCAATTGGCTGGATCATCAGTGTTCTCTAAACTCGACTTGAGATTGGGTTACCACCAGATCCGTGTTCGTGAGGAAGATATCCCCAAGACCGCATTCGTGACTCGTTATGGTTCATACGAGTACACCGTCATGTCTTTCGGCTTAACCAATGCTCCAGCCACCTTCTCTCGCCTGATGAACTATATATTCATGGATTACCTCGACAAGTTCGTCGTGGTTTATCTGGATGATATTCTGGTATTTTCCAAGAACGAAGAGGAACATGCTGAACATCTTCGCCTCGTGCTGGAAAAGCTACGAGAGCATCAACTTTATGCCAAGTTCTCCAAATGTGAATTCTGGCTTCCCGAAGTAACCTATCTTGGGCATGTCATCTCTAAGGATGGTATTGCCGTCAACCCTGAACGAGTTCAGGCTATTCTCGATTGGACTCCTCCGAAGAACGTTAAGCAAGTCAGAAGTTTTCTCGGTCTCGCCAGCTACTGCCGTCGATTCGTCGAGAACTTCTCCAAGATTGCCAGGCCTCTGACTAACCTATTGCATAAGGGCGTCAAGTTCCAGTGGACAGACAAATGTCAGGAAAGCTTCCAGGCACTCAAAGACAAGTTGACTTCTGCCCCAGTACTAGCTCCACCTGATACAAAGAAGGACTTCGTCATTTACTGCGACGCTTCCCGTCAAGGATTAGGCTGTGTCCTAATGCAAGAGCGCAAAGTGGTTGCTTATGCCTCTCGGCAATTGCGCCCTCACGAAGAGAACTACCCAGTTCACGACCTCGAACTTGCTGCTGTCATTCATGCACTAAAACAGTGGCGACATTACCTACTCGGTAATCGTTGCGAGATCTTCACTGACCACCAAAGTCTGAAGTATCTGTTTACTCAGCCAGACCTGAACCTCCGTCAGCAGAGATGGATGGAGACTGTTGCAGACTTTGATTTGGGTATTTCCTATACACCAGGCAAGGCTAATGTAATGGCTGATGCCTTGAGCCGCAAGTCTTACTGCAACCACCTCCAGGTTCACAAAGTTCAGCCCTCACTTGTTGAAGAATTCAGAAAACTGAACCTCCATATTGTGCCTCCGGGTGCACTCGCTCCCCCTCCTCCGGAGTTCCGCAAGATGAATCTCCGTGTTGTTCCCCAGGGTTCCCTCTATACCCTGGCTGTTGAACCCGATCTCGTGGGCACCATAAAGACAATGCAGGGGTTTGACTCTGAAGTCTACAAGATTAAGCAAGACATCAAAGAAGGAAGTCCCTCATCCTTCACTATTGCTGATGATGGCGCCTTGTACTTCAAAGGCCGCCTAGTGGTGCCGTGTAAGGAGGAAAACCTGAATATGACCCAGGAGGTTATGAAAGAAGCTCATGATACGCCTCTATGTATTCATCCTGGTAGTACAAAGATGTACCAAGACATCCGCCAGAGATTCTGGTGGTCTAACATGAAGCAAGACATTGCTCGTTATGTTGCTGAATGTGACGTTTGCCGTCGTATCAAAGCAGAACATCAAAGGCCTGCTGGAACTCTGCAACCTATATCTATTCCGGAATGGAAATGGGACCATGTCGAGATGGACTTCGTTACTGGATTCCCCAAATCGCAGAAAGGCAATGATGCTATTCTTGTCGTCATTGACCGACTTTCTAAAGTTGCACATTTTCTGGCTGTCAAGGAAACGATCACTGCTAGTCAGCTGGCAAACCTCTACATGACCAGAATTGTCTCGCTTCACGGTATTCCATTGGTTATCAGTTCGGACCGTGGCAGTTTATTCACTTCAAGATTCTGGGCAAGTTTCCAAGAAGCTATGGGCACTCATCTGTCTTTCAGCACTGCTTTTCATCCTCAGTCACAAGGGCAAGTTGAACGTGTCAACCAAGTTCTCGAGGACATGCTTCGAGCTTGTGTTATTTCCTTCGGCAAGAAATGGGAGGAATCTCTTCCGTATGCTGAGTTCTCTTATAATAATAGCTATCAAGCTAGTCTGAAGATGGCCCCCTTCGAAGTGTTATATGGACGAAAGTGTCGAACCCCTCTGAACTGGTCAGAAACTGGGGAACGTCCACTCTTCGGTCCGGATATTATCCAACATGCCGAAGAACAAGTCCGCATTATTCGCGAGAATCTCAAGACTGCTCAGTCACGTCAGAAGAGTCAGTATGACCGTCATCATAAGGACATGGTCTATCAACCTGGCGAAAAGGCTTATCTTCGCGTTACACCAATGAAGGGTGCTCACCGCTTCGGGATCAAGGGCAAACTAGCTCCTCGCTATATTGGCCCTTTCACTATTCTGGAAAGGCGTGGAAAAGTGGCTTATCAGCTGGAGCTTCCGCCGAACCTTTCTCAGGTTCACGATGTGTTCCACGTGTCACAACTCCGACGCTGCTTCAAGGACCCAATCCGAGCAGTGGACCATGAAGTGCTCGAATTGCAACAGGACCTCTCCTATAAAGAGCATCCGGTCCGCATTCTCGACCAAGCTGAACGCCGCACACGTCAGAAGGCGATCAAGTTCCTCAAAGTCCAGTGGTCGAATCACTCTGAAGACGAAGCCACCTGGGAACGCGAGGATCGTCTACGAGATGAATATCCCGCACTCTTTCCTTCTACCTCCTAAATCTCGGGACGAGATTTCTTGTAGTGGAGGAGATTTGTAACACCCGGATGATTAAGCAACAGTGATCACCTCGGTTACTGTGGCTAACCTCACGTTGATTCGAACCCGGTCTACAAATAAATTCGAAACAAAACCAAAAAAAAAAGGGTTTCAAAAACTAAAACTAAAATGTTCGGGGGTTGTCTAAAATAGCAAACCTAATTATGGTGGGGTGCACAAAATTTTGTAAAATGTTTTGGCATTTTAATTAAACTAAAACAGAAAGCAGAAAAAGAAAAATAATAAAAGAAAAGAAAGGAAGAAGAAAAGGGGAGGGAACCTCCCCTGGCCCATCTGGGCCAGCCCTTCCCCCGGCCCAGCCAGCCCCCCCGAAGCCCCACCCCACCTGGCCCCTGGCCTGGCCCAACTCCCCCCCCCTGGCCGGCCCAACCGGCGCCCCCACTTAACCCCCCCCCCGGCCGAACCCTAGCCGCCCCACCTCACTCGCCCCCCCCGCCCCGATCCCCTTTCCCCTGCCCCCGCCCCGATCCAGATCGGGGGCGAGACCCCCGTCGCACCCCTCGTCGCCGGCGGCCCCCGCCGCCCCAACCGGTCGCCTCCACACCCCTCCTCCCCTCCGTCGCCCCCACACGCGGGGCACCCGCCACCGCGGGGTCAACCCCGGCCTCCCCCGCCTCACCGGACGCCCTCCCCGACGCCGGCGCACGCCTCCCCGCCCTCCTCCTCGCCGGCCGTCCTCGACCTCCCCGAGCCCACCGGCCGAGCCCCTGCCTCCCCCTGTGAGGCTTCCCTCTCACCCCCTCTCTTCCCCCTCCCCCGTCGGCGACGGTTCCGGCCTCCGCGCCGCACCGACGCCCCCCTCCGGCTCCCTCCCGCTCGTCGCCGTGGCCCCGACCGGCCCGTCGCCGGCTCGGCCCCCGCGGCTGCGCACCGACGCGCCACACCCCCCCCGATCCCTCTCCTTCCTCCCCCTGCCGGATCCGGCCGTGGCCCCGAACGGCCCGGCCACCGCGTGGCTCCCTCTTCCCCCTTCCTCCCCTCCGACGGCGACCCCCTCGCCGGCGCCTAGCGGCGCCCCGAGCCCCTCACTTCCCCCCCCCGTTCGGCGCCTCGCCGCCCCCCCCCGACCGAGGCCTCGATCCCCCCCCCGCGCACGACGCTCGGCCCCGGCCCGAGCCCCCACCCCGTTCGCCCTCCCCGACTCGCCGGCGTCGCCGCCGGCCGGCGGCCGCGTCGTGGCCTCGGCGCGCCGGCCCTGTGCCTCGGGCGCCCCCGATCCGCCCCTGGGTCGCGCCCCGACCGGCCCTGGTTCGTGCCGATTCGGGCAACGCCCGCGTCGCCCGCACCACCGCCCGTTGGCCTCAGGCCACTGACGTGGGGCACCCCACCCCACCCCCAAATTAAAAAAAAAACAAAAACAAAGAACGTTTTAAATAAAAACAGAAGCTAAAATGGAAATAGAAATGAATTAAATTAATTAGCTAAATAATTAATTAATTAATTAATTAAGCAATTAATTAATCTAGTTAATTCCGGATTAATTAACCCTAATCATTAGTTAAACTAATTGGGTAATTAATTAAACTAATTAATTCTGAATTAATTAACACTAATCATTAATTAACTTAATTAACTAAGGTTAGTTAAACTTTGATTAGGTTAATAAGTTAATAGTGAATGACATGCGGGACCCACCTGTCCGGGTTGACTTAGTCAACCCTGTTGACTGATGATGTCAGCATGACATCATGCTGATGTCATAAATGCAATTTCGAAATTAATTAAATAATTAATTAAATTCCTGAAATTAATAAAATCTTTTAAAAATCATATCTTTTAATCCGTAATCCGGATTAAAATATTTTCAACATGAAAGTTGCTCAGAACGACGAGACGATTCCGGATACGCAGTCCGTTCGTCCACCACACCCCCCTAACCTATCGAACCCGCAACTTTCCCCCTCCGGCTCCTCTGCCCGAAAACACGAAACACCGGGAATACTTTCCCGGATGATTCCCCCTTGACCAGTACCACCTTATACCACGTTAGGGCACGCTTAGCATCGCTTCTTGACATGTCATGCATCGATATGCATCTGTTTACTTGGTATTCATTGTTTCTTCCCCCTCTTCTCTCCGGTAGACTACGAGACCGACGCTGCTGCTGCCCAGTTCGACTACGGAGTTGACGACCCCTCTCTCTTGCCAGAGCAACCAGGCAAGCCCCCCCCCTTGATCACCAGATATCGCCTATTCTCCTCTATACTGCTTGCATTAGAGTAGTGTAGCATGTTACTGCTTTCGTTAATCCTATTCTGATGCATAGCCTGACATTGTCGCTACATCTGTTGATACCTTACCTGCAATCCTAATTGCTTAGTATAGGATGCTAGTGTTTCATCATTGGCCCTACATTCTTGTCAGTCTGCCTTGCTATACCACGGGCCGTGATCACTTGGGAGGTGATCACGGGTATATACTATACATACATACATACTACACAGATGGCGACTAAAGTCGGGTCAGCTCGAAGAGTACCCGCGAGTGATTCACGGATTGGGGGCTGAAAGGACCTTTGTCCCGACGGCCCTCTGTGTGGATCTTTGTGGCGGAGCGACAGGGCAGGTTGAGACCGCCTAGGAGAGAGGTGGGCCTGGCCCTGTTCGGCGTTCGCGGACACTTAACACGCTTAACGAGATCTTGGTATTTGATCTGAGTCTGGCTACGAGCCTATACGCACTAACCATCTACGTGGGAGTAGTTATGGGTATCCCGACGTCGTGGTATCAGCCGAAGCACTTCAGACGTCAGCGACGGAGCGGCGCGCGCCGAATTGGACTGGAACGCCACTAGGCTAGGTCTGCTTTCGGCCGCCCACGCAACGTGCAGGTGTGCTCAGGGCGATGGGCCCAGACCCCTGCGCGCTTAGGTTTAGACCGGCGTGCTGGCCTCTCTGTTGTGCCTAGGTGGGGCTGCGACGTGTTGATCTTCCGCGGCCGGGCATGACCCAGGAAAGTGTGTCCGGCCAAATGGGATCGAGCGTGTTGGGCTATGTGGTGCACCCCTGCAGGGAAGTTAATCTATTCGAATAGCCGTGATCTTCGGTAACAGGACG